>NC_137770.1:35094691-35127272 GCF_963455305.1 Plecotus auritus | reverse complement strand
CTCCCTCTCTAAAAATCAATGGAAAAAAATGTCCTCAGGTGAGGATTAACCAAAAAACAAAAAAAAAGAAAAGTTGTCCACAGTGTATTCCAAGGAGAGTAGCAAAAGTGCCAAGTTAGTGCCAGCAACAGTTCTAGTGAATCAGCAAACCTCTATCTGGTCTAAACCGGAGATGTGACAGGAACTGACTTGTTTTTTGTTAAGGCTGCTACACTGAAATTCATTTAATGTTTGTATACTATTTCTGCTCTCCACAGCTGATGAAATAAATACTATCTAATAAAGGACCCACTATATTTTGATATCTGAACAATCAGCATATTCATTCATTCATTCATTCATTCATTCAATAAACACTTATTCCCTATCTCCTTACACACCAGACACTGCTAGCTCTCTCAATCAGAGCCAAAATGACTGAGGATAAAACCAGAAAATGAAACTTATGCCCAGATCCTATCAAAGCATTTGGCAACCTTTGATTATCATAAGCCTTTCAGATTCAGAGACTCTGTTCTGTCCACTTTTTGGCTAACCAGAGTAGGCCATAATCATAAAACTTTGTAGTTAAAGCCATGCTCAATTTATTACACAACTACATTGCACAAAAACACTCTTCATTTTTAAAAAGTTCTTTAAAAGAATATTTAAAATACAAACCAGAAAAGAAAAAGGAATGAGTAAGAAGTGATTTTATAAGTTAGCACCATTTTATATATAGGGTGTCCCAAAAAAATGTATGCACACTTTAACAGCGGATAACTCACTTAATTTTTCACTCCTTTTCAGGTTTAGCTGATTTGAAATAATGAGTGAAGCCAGACTAAGCTTTGAAGTAAGAAAATTTATCCTAAAGTTCCATTAGACTTTTTTTATGGGGATACATAAAAGAGAAAGCTTATGGTACAAAACCAGCAACAGTAGACAGATTGAGGATACACAAATACCGAATGAAATTATTTTTAATGTTTGCCATTCCATTGCTTCCTGTTATCAGCAGTGCCTGTACCAGAACAGCCATCAGTTTGAAAACAGGCATTGACAAAAAAAAATTATTCATTTCTGTAGATTCTTTTAAATTTTGAAATGAACTGTATGTTAACAAACACTGACCTTATAATCATTCAAAGTGTGTATACATTTTTTGGGACACCCTCTACATGAAGATTTTCCTTCCTCACTGAGAGGATGGGTTTCATTCAACAGGAACTCATTGAGCAGGGAAGATGTGAAGGGAGCACTTATCCTAGACCCGTGGTCGGCAAACTGCGGCTCGCGAGCCACATGTGGCTCTTTGGCCCCTTGAGTGTGGCTCTTCCACAAAATACCACAGCCTGGGAGAGTCTATTTTGAAGAAGTGGCGTTAGAAGAAATTTAAGTTTAAAAAATCTGGCTCTCAAAAGAAATTTCAATCGTTGTACTGTTGATATTTGGCTCTGTTGACTAATGAGTTTGCCGACCACTGTCCTAGACCATGGGAATTCAATCATGAATGGACATGAATCCTGACCTCAAGGATGAAAATATCATAACAACTATCAATTACCAAGTGCCTACCATGTCTCAGCACTGGTCTGGGCATTTCATATATATCACCTCTCAAACTAATCCTGCAAGGCAGATATTATCACCACTTTACGGATGAGCAAACTGAGGCTCTAAGAAGATCATTTGTCCAAGGTCACCTAACAGGCAAGGAAAATTGGCTGGAATTCTAGGACTATCTGGCTCACAAACCTATCCACTTTCCATGACTCTACCTGCTGGACACGCAATATCTTTGTCTTCATCGTCAGTCTACCTAGCCTCCCACGCTAGGTATTTCCAACCTGGCCATAGCTCTATATGTTGTCCCAAGCAAACCTACCTGCAAAATGACTTAGGAAGAAAAAATACAGAAAGATGAAAAAAATAAATGTCAAAATTCTTTTTTTTTTTTAACAGATGAATGGGGGTGGGGGAGAGAACAACTATAGGGGACTGTCTCTTTCTTTAATAAAGCTGAAATCAAACAGTATATACACCTACAGTGTCCTGCCTCAACTGAGGCTCTCATTGTTAAGTCTTAGAGTCTTTATTTAAAATCTTTAAAATAAAAAGTAAGAACTCAAGGTAGAACAGAAACATCAGCATCTACCAGCTCAGGAAGATAACTTGAAGAATTCTGATTGACATTCCAATTCAACCACACTAGACTCTGAACTGCCAGTTATTTCTTGGAACCTTGGTCCCCTCATTCTATACCTACTTCAAAATTATATGTTCATGTTGCTTTTGTGAATATTTTCATTCACACTTATTTTATTTGAATTTATTATGAAAGGAAAAACATCCACTGGGGTTGAGTACATTTTCTTCTCTCAATAGAATCTGAAGACATATCAATGACAACACGCATTATCATTGAGGTAAGTATGAGAAATGAGTGGTTTGGACATTGTAATAACCATAACTTCCCAAATTTTCTAGATCTAAATAAAGACTAACGACAGGTTTCCCTGCTAATCACAATTATAGATGCTCAACAAATTCATAATTTCAGTTCACAAAAATAGCGTTAGGTAAAAACTCACAGATGAAGAAAAATTTCTAACACATGTAAAATTCATATTCTAAGCCACCTGCTCCAAAGATACTTTTGCAAAACTCCTAGCAACATCGTTAGATATTTTTTTTAGATTCTTTCTTTCATTTTTTTCAATGTTCCCACTCAATGAAAGATGTTAGGTTACCAGCTATTTCCTATCTGTGTCCAGGTAACATTCACCAACCGCTCAGCAACCACCAACAATCCCTCCCCATGATTCACAGTGATAATGTTCAGTGTCATCACACATATCCATCTCCCCAATCTCCCCCAACACATCACCCATACCAACTGGGGAAGACAGGTGAACACAAGGTCTTAACATCTGCCATAGAGCAAAGCAGCTCACACTTGGCTAGTCTAGTCCTTGGGTCTGGTAGTATACTGACTCTGACAGCTTCCAAATGTTACTTCACTCAAAAATGCTTTTTAAATGCTTTTAAAAGTTCATTAGCAAATGCAATAGATAGTGATTTATTGTTTCACTTAAACAATTTAGTCTATGATAGACTTAATGGAGTTTAAAAAACAAATAGCCACTTACCTAAATATAAAATACAGAAATAAATCATCTTTAAAAGATCCACTTTAGCCCAGCTGGCGTGGCTCAGTGGTTGAATGTCGACCTATGAACCAGGAGGTCATGGTTCCTTCCATTCTCCGTCAGGACATATGCCGGGTTGCAGGCTCGAACCCCAGTTTGGGGGTGTGCAGGAGGCAGCCGATCAATGATTCCCTCACATCATTGATGTTTCCATCTCTCTCTCCTTCATGCTTCCTCTCTGAAATCAATAAAAATATCTTACAGGGAAAAAAAAGAAGATCCACTTGAAACCCAGATCTTAAAATACCCATCAGTAGTATTTATAAATAAATAATAATAACATCAACAATGACAGCAAAGACAGCTAATATTTATATAACACCATGATCTGGAACCTACTCTAAACATTAACTATGTTAACATAATCCTCAAAATCACCTTATGGAAAAGTTTTTGATCTCTCATCTTTTTCAAATGAATCAAGCAAAACTTCATGACTATCTCACCAAGAAAGACACAAAGAACTATGATACCCTAATGTGAAAAAATTATTCTCTTTAGAGATAGTACAAAATTATAAACAACCTTGCTAAAAAATAATAGGGGAATCTTTCTAGACAAAAAATGTAGGTGTAGTGTTCTATTTACATTACCATGCAAAAGAAAAATAATATTCCATTAAGTAAAACCTTAAGAAAATATAATTTCACCAATACTATATTGATATTAAATATAAACTTGTACTCACAAGATAGCACATTATTTGACTAATCATAAAATGATTCTAAAATTATTTTTAAATTCATTAACGATTAAGGTACAAGAGTGGTCATTTAAGGACTGTCAAAGACTCCAAACTCTACAGTCCTTTTACTTATTTTGTTGGACTCTCCCACAGGTCAGGGCTTTCCCTCTTACGTAAACCATCTCAAATCCAGTTCTGCTTCAAGCACTGGTACAGAACGAAAAGCACTCACTCCACTCAATTTTCACCACCCACAGAAGGCAGCACAGATAACAAAAAATAATTAAAATCATAATAGCTCGAGAAAATTTAAAATTAGCAAGTGACAAGGAGGTGGATTCAATTTTTAACTTCATTCAAATTATCAAATTTAAAATACTTTCAATTGTTTATTTTTCCAATCTTCATAGTAACCATAACATCACCAATGTTAATTGCTTTGCCTAACTGTACTTTTATTGTTGCTTGCATCCTCATTTGATGAACTTCAACTGGTGCTGACAGTAATTCTAGCTCTAATCTTCTAAACATTTATTCTTTTAATGAATTCAATCTATTGTATTATGTCCCCCACTATTCCAAGCAGCAGTTCATAACCCAGTGAATTAAAACACATGAAAACTTAAGATCATAAACTTCAAAAACACAGGGCCACTTATAGAGCATATAGCTGGACGTGCAGATGGATTTTATTTAAATTTAAAAAGACATTTTGTACATTGCACATTTATAATCTGAAAGTAAATTGGTAATATTATTTTAAAGAAAGCAATAATTAAGTGATTTGTTTTCAAAGAAACTTCAGTATCATCAAATGACAAGCATCCCCATGTTATCATAACAAGAAAAAAGAACTTTTCAATTCCAAATCCAACAATAAGACTATCTCAGAGTAATCTTCCAGTTATTTTCAAAGAAACCTCAGTATCATAAAATGACAAGCACGATGTTCCCATGACAAAAGAACTTTTTCTAATTCCAACTCCAATGATAAGACTATCTCAATGTAATTATAGTGCTATTAATCATCACATAGAACAAAAAAAAATTTTAAGTACAACACTGGAACATATAAGCATGAGAGGAAAATATTATTTCTCACAACTGAGTAAGGAGTTTATGGGTAATTTATATATTCTATAGTTGTATATTTACAGATATGTACAAGGACAGGATCAAGGACAAATTTTAACCCAACTTGAATGATTTGGTCCTGACAATGTAAACAGCCACATCAGTCTCTGACCTCCAGCTATAATAATGGCCTATAATGACCTTTTGAGAAGAACATCAACCTTCTTGATTTGCTCATTACTGTGTTCCGAGGGCAGTGCCTGGTGCATCATACTGTTCAGAAATTTGATGAATGAACTGACTGGATTATACAGCCCACAGCACAATTACAAAAAATAAAATTTAAGGCCCTTAGAGGAGACCATTTAGCCAGGCCATATGTAGACTCCTTTCACTGCTGTTTGCTTCATATATACTTTGAAAAGCATTTGCACTTGATTTATTTCATTCAAGCAGCACCATAATTCAAGAATATGAGTACAGGGTCTACTACTCCTAAGCCCAAGGGCTTCTAAAGTATACACCATTTCTAGAACATCCCACTAAACCAGAAAAGCCTAAATAAATTCCACCATTAGTTGAAATGCCTTTTACAATGTTAAGATATAAATCTAAACACAACAAACTATAGCTCTATCCAAAATCTTTTAAGAAAAACTAAACCTAGTTAGTGAAGTACTCTTTCTCAACATCCAAAGGTTATGTCAAAGTTCCTCATACCTGAAACCTTACAGACAGATCTCCCCTATCCAGCCACATCCAAGTAAATTTCAGAACTAAGTTTTAGAACGTCATCTTAACTGTTATTGATTAAAATATCCTTAAGCTTTCTTAAAGTGAAAGGAATATTATTTCTAGATGACTGGTTACTGTTAAAAACACCAGTTCGTTGTATTAGTTGTAGATGGAGATCAAATGTAGAAGGAAGCATGGAAGGACAGGGCAGAACAGAGAGCCCAAAAATGTCCTTCATTTTTAAAAGTCCCTTGTATCAATGTGCTTTCAAGTCATTTTGACTTTTGCTCACAAATTAGGTAAAAACACCAGTCCTTCTGATGCATCACTATCTTTTTGGAAAATTATCTTGATGAGACAAAGATTGAAGTAGCTTCCTGACCCTCAAAAGAAACTCATTTTTGCTACAAATGTCCTTGGATTCCAAAATATTCATTCAAAAAGAAAGTGTTATATGCCTATATCGTGCAAGTCACACAATATCTATGACTTCCAAATTGATAATTTCAGATAGCTCCTTAGAAGCCTGAACCCACTCAGAAGTCTCACTATATGTCCTTATAAAATGTGACAGAGAAGTACCCCCTTCTATTTCCAAATATCCTCTTCTAAGGATGCTTTGGTAAAAAAGGATAATTCGAAAGCCTGTATCTTCCTTATTAAAAGACAGTACTTTTCCTGAATTGATGCCAAGTCCCGATTTTCTCCATGTTCTTTTTAATGTTTTACCATTTTATTTTGAACAGTGTTCCAGGCACAAACAACCACGAATTAATTAAATTAAAATATAACATCACCGCCCTAACCGGTTTGGCTCAGTGGATAGAGCGTCGGCCTGCGGACTGAAAGGTCCCAGGTTCGATTCCGGTCAGGGGCATGTGCCTTGGTTGCGGGCACATCCCCAGTGGGGGGTGTGCAGGAGGCAGCTGATCGATGTTTCTAACTCTCTATTCCTCTCCCTTCCTCTCTGTAAAAAATCAATAAAATATTTAAAATATATATATATATATATATATATATATATATATATATATATATAACATCACCATAAAATGAAAGTCTTTCATGGTGCCCACATAAATGGATGAACTTCGGCCAGATCTCCCCTTAACACTTTGTGTTCTGAAACAAGATCCAGGTTCAGAGGAGTAACTCAAAGAAAGATGGATGACAAACGGAATGATAACAGAAGGACTATTTATTAAGCAACCAAACACACATTAGGCAGTTTACCCACCTGATCTCATCCTTCACTACCACCTCGGAAAGTATCAGTCCCATTTTATAAGAATGGAAATTGAAGCTCCAACACTCAGTTCACCAAGCTCAGTTCACAAAGCTAGGATAATCGCCTGGACTTGAACCTACACCCTTTCCTATAACAAGCTAATTCCCCTAAATGGAAAGATGAATGGTAAAGGACACCACTGCCAGAATGCTGCCAGTTTACCAAACCCTAACCTCCCCGTGACTGACATGCCTTTACTGTGACAGCATTTGAGTCCTACAGGAGTCCAGAGCAGCATCTTCCCCCTCCCCACCATTGTGAGGTGCTACCCTTCCTGCCTGCCTCGTGGCTACACTGAGGCCCACTATTCTACCATGAGTCTTTCCCATCACCACCTACCTATATGTTCCCACAGTGCTACTGCCTGCCTGGCTGTTCTTCCCTTCTTCTCTCTGCTTCTCTTTCTTATCACTTCAGTATCCTCACAATTTTCAGGTTCCTTCCAAAGGTAGTAAGATGATTCACTTAGTACATAATCCCAGCCCAACATGAGCAAGATGGCAATTAGCTCCCATGCTCACCTGTGTTCATCTACTGTTAGTGCGCATAATAGGCACTGGCTCTGGAACCTGACGGGCCTCGGGTCCCAACCATGGCTCTCTCTGCAGGACTGGGCAAGTTACTTGGCTCAGTTAACTGCAGACATCCTGTTCTTGGTGTTGTTGGGAAGCTCAATGTAACACCATATATTATATCGCTTGGCACACAGCAGAACCGACAGCCACTGCTTCTCTTCTCCTTCTAAACTATTTATTCACCAGCAAAGATAACTTGAGTTTCTCCTCCCAACTTCTTCCAGGTCCCCAGCTATTCCAGGAAAATGCTTTTTCATAGGCACACTCAATTTTACCATTGGTAGTCCTAGTTACCTAGCTTAATTTTTCAAACAACCCCCCTATAGTCATGCAGTAACTTCTACCTTCAAACACCTTTTAGAATTCTTTCTGACATAAAAAAGAATTAAAAATCAGGAGAGACATGCAGAAGAAACCTCATGAGGTCTCCTTTCTACAGAAAGGGATTATATGACAAGTTATCGCTCTCTGCTCTGAGTAAGGAAAATGATGCCTACCAGCCAAAGCAGCAGTTTCCTAGCCTTTGGAGAAAATCCGCTGAAAGCTCTAAAGCCTTTGCCCTGAAAAATGTCAATCTGCACACAGACATAAAATACCATCTAGAATTTCAAGAGGGTCAAGGGCCCCCTGAAACCCACCCACCAACAGCCAGGTAAGAGCCCTGGACAAAGAACCACCTATGATACTCCTGAAACTGGCAAAATCCTCAATTCAGATTTTGTTTCTTTGAAGTGCAATAAATTCAAAAACCTGGACAAAAGAAGAAGTTTTCTCATTCACCTCTTCACCTCTCTCTGTGGCTCAAAAACAAAATGCTACAAAACTAACAAGGCTCAAAACCTGAAGAGGCGGTTCATTCACTCTTAGAAGCAAGATCTCAAAACAAGGATGTGCTAGGGCCAGTGCATGTATTGGGGATGAGCAAGGGAAAAGGAGGTACAAAAATTAAGAATTAGAACTCTTTACATTTTATTTTTCAATATCACCCTTTAGAACTTCCTTTGTTCATGTATGTTCTTAAGAAGCATTACATATTTGTATAATAGCACAAGTATGCAATGTATAAATAGATATACAGGGTGTCCCCAAAAAATGTATACACACTTTCACAGCTGATAGCTCAATTTTGAAAATGAAATGTATTTTAATAAACATTGCCTTTATAATTATTCAAAGTGTGTATATACATTTTGGGGGACACTTTGTATATGTTCTTTTTACTGATAGGAGTAACCAATTACAAAAAATGTTTGAAGACCCTGTCCTAGTAGACAACTGCCAATTAAGTTATTTAACAAAAATATTATCTAATAATTCTCCACAAATGGAATTTACCTTGAAAGTAAATTCTTATTCCTGAAATCAGAAGTCAGTGTGAAACTGATGTTGACTAAACAATAATGCTGAGATTGCTCCAAAAGAACTAGTTCTCCTTTTTGCTTTAAAAGTCTAATTCTCACAGCTATACATACATGCTCCATATTTTTCTTCCTTAAATGAAAATAATCCATGTAATGTATTTAAAAAATGGAAATCAACTAAAAAACAATGATAAGCATTTTCCATTACACAGTTCTTCCTATACTTACAATAATTAATATTCAACTCCTACGATGTACCCAGCACTGAGCTAAATGTTTTACCTACTTGAAGGCATTGACTCTCTGAGGTGAATTCTAATACTCTTCTAGGGGATGGGGAGGAGAAGGGGGGTCCTAATATAAAGTGACAGGAGAAGATTGAACTTTGGGTGATGGGCACATAGTGCAATATACAGATCTTGTAACATAGAGACCAATATCTGAAACCTATATGTTCATGTTGACCAATGTTACCCCAATCAATTTAATAAATAAATATATTTTTTTAAATACTGCTACTACTACTCTCCTAATTTTGGAGATTTTCAAAAAAAACACTGCTTAGAGGTCACATAGCTATGAGTGGACCCAAAATTGAAACCTACCTATGTGTGACCCCAGGGCCTCTATTCTTACCTCAGGAAGGCCACCTGCCTTCCTTAGATAATATATGTTACATATATTAAGTATATATTATTATATATTAGGTAACAATACAATAATTGTTGTTCAATCAATATGTTCCTATGCTTAATTCTACTGTAACCTAATAATAAGATCCCTGCTTGTTTTCATAAAATCTTCAAATACAAAGGGTAGAAAAATATTTTTAAATAGTAAAAGAGGATGTCATCACTGGTAAAGAAACCAGAGCTACGTTAGTCAGCCTTTCTGAAATAATCTAGAAACTTTACTGTTCTTTTTTTTTTTTTTAATATATTTTTATTGATTTCAGAGAGAAGAAGGAGAAGAGAGAGAAACATCAATGATGAGAGGGAATCACCGATCGGCTGCCTCCTGCACACCCCCCACTGGGGATCGAGCCCGCAACCCAGGCATGTGCCCTTGACTGGAATCGAACCTGGGACCCCTCAGTCTGCAGTCCAACGCTCCATCCATTGAGCCAAACCAGCTAGGGCTACTGTTCTTTTTTAAGCACTAAAAAATCTAATTAATATTAAAAGCTAACATTATAAAATAAAAGATTTGACAAAAGAAAATTTGATCATAAAACCCTGCTCTAAAAGTCCATTATAAATTTCAGGTATGCTATTCTCTCAAACTGTATTTTTTTAAAGTCTGGTGATCTGATCAACCCATGATTCAGTGCCCAAATAGCAGCACAAAAATGGGGTTTCACTGCGCTTAACATCTTAACTTCTGTAAAATGGAAATGATTAATCCCCTTAAGTAAAAGGAATCACTCTTAATATGTCATATATGAAATACACTCCATCCTCTTACCACAAGATACCACTGCAGTTTTCAACTTGAAACATGCAGAATTTCCAGAGCAAAAAACCATTCTCAGGAGTTCAAGTGAATACTCAGCAAGTTGATCCCTCTATAAATAAAGTCTTCATTAAACAACGTTATAATTTTGTATAAATTACAAGTTAAATTTTCATGGCCTGGATTTGAGGAAAAAAAATTTTAATATTTAGGAAAGAAAAATAAATGTCTATCCTACTATGATGTCAACTAACAATGTTCATTCATTTACTAACAATCACTTATTGAATGCCAACTATGTATTGTCAACTAAAAATGTTCATTCATTTACTAACAAACACTTATTGAATGCCAACTATGTATTAGGCACTGATGTAGGAACTAGAGATAAGAGAAACAAGGTTCCTAAACCAAAGAAGATTATATTCTAACTAGAGGCCCAATGCACGAAATTCATGCATGGGTAGGGTTCCTAGGCCTGGCCAGCAATCAGGGCCAATCTGTGGGGCGATGGCGGGGTGATGGGGGGGCAGAGGGAGGAGGCTCCCCCCACTGGCACCCGCCTTGGCCAGCCTGGTGCCATCCGCTTGCCACTGGCGCCACCGCCTCCCTCTGCCAGGCGCCCAGCCCAGCGGGGTGATGGGCCCCCCCCCCCCCCGCCCTCACTGGCACCCGCCTTGACTGGCCTGAGGCCTGCAGGCTGGGGGCAGCTCCTGCATTGAGCGTCTGCTCCCTGGTGGTCAGTGCGCATCATAGCAACCAGTCGATGGGTTGACTGTCTGCCCCCTGGTGGTCAGTGCACTTTATAGCAAGCGGTTGAGTGGTCTTAGCATATCATTAGCATATTACACTTTGATTGGTTGAACGGCCGACTAGTCAACCAGACACTTAGCATATAAGCTTTTATTATATAGGATATCAGAGTAAATAAGTAACTAGAGAATCCAATGTATGCCTCCCAACTTTGTATTTCAAGCATGGTTAATTTTATCCCTAGAGAGTTTTTTTCATTTTTCTTCCAAAGTCTCATAAAGACTATTTTTTTCCTTTAAGCAAAATCTTCAGTCAGAATATTCCCCTCCCCTCCCAACTCATAAAAGCTCATCTTTACTAACTGGTAAACATACCATCTTTACAATAATCAGTATTCATTTAGTGTCCACTGATTTCAAGTATAAATATTAGAATCTCATTTATGAATCTCCCTCCCTTTAAAAAAAAATGTTCACATGAAAAAAAATACAAGCTTAAAATATCCTAAGCTAAATTTTAAGGATCCTCTTGTCAATCTAGTTTTTCCTATAATAACTTCTGGTTTCACAAACCGTTACAAAAATAAATGTTCATGAATGAACTAGCAAACCAGGTTTTGATTTCCTCTAAGCCAATATAGTGCCTTATGTTGTGCATGTCCCCTTTCTCTTTGCTCCTAAGTGTGAGGCAGACAAAACTCTACCTTGAAAGACAGATTCTGATAGATTCCATGACATAGATGCTATGTTTCAACACATTTCAAACAATGCCTGTTCATGAACATAAAGCAAACAGATAAAAATTTAAAAAGGAACCAAAAGTATCCACCTACCTAAACCAAAGTTGAAAGGTCTAATTTAGAAAAAACAAGTTCATATTTAAAAACTAGTCCTTAATTTATTCCAATATAAAGAGAAAATATTATTAAACAAGTATGATCACCACATATACTTTTTATTTGTACTATCTGAAAACAAGAATGTATGTAATCAATTACTACCTGACCATCTTTTTCTTGATTTTTAAAAATGAACTCTTTCAAACATCATTTTTTATATGTAAGTTAATGGTACCATCTCCTCTATTAGGTCTACTTCCTGTAATTAAGACTGTACACTTTTAAACTGTCATGGCACACAGCATGTACATCGAAATGTCAAAGGAAAAATAAAGACCCAGACATCTTAAAGTTTCTCTGGCAGTCAATTTTCCTACTTATCAATGTGAGAAATCCTCCTGATAATAAGTTGTTTTTTTTTTCCATTTATCCACAGTTATTTATATTAAATTGAGCCCTTTAAAAGTGAGAAAGGGTGTATCTGGTCACACACCAAAAACTTCAACAAGTCTGAAATTTTCCATCCCTCAATTTGTGACACAAAAATTTAACAAATATGAAACTCTACAAAAAGGAAATTATATATAGATATAAAAAGATGAACTGAAAAGAAACCCTTCACCTGGTCATGAGCCTTACCTTTCAGCAGTGGCAGAGGTGTTAACTCAATAGGCTTGCCTTGAGACCTAAACTGTGAGGAACTTTGCGACCTCTTCTGTCTGGCTTTTCTGACGGACTTCCGAGAAAATCCGTCTACTTTATCCACTGATGGAGGAGTAGTTGGTGCTGAGGACATATCCCTACTGAAGAGAAAGAGGTAATGTAAACATATTCCCAAGGCTAAAGCATAAATGTGAGTTGCACAAATTCTAAAATTCCCATATACAATATTCATGAAAATGGGAATATGTAAAAAAGAAAGCAAATAAAATCAACTAAGGAAAGTCATATTTAATGAGAAAACATAAAAATTTGGTGACAAACAGAAGTAATATAACTACCATATAAGCAATACTGTAATTCTAAGGTATTATGCTGTTCCTGCTATGATAAGCATCAAAGATGCTCATTTAGACTTGAAGAACTCTATGCTATCTACTCATTTTCTAACTATAAAGCTCTTCTCATCTTGAGATTCCTGAAGTAATGTTGGAGGTATTCTACAGCTGGAAAACTTCCATTAATACATTTTCCCAAGATATTTAATATTATGAATGGGACACGTATCGTACTTTAAGCATCTACACCAATGTATCGCAGCAAATGACATTTACAATTACTGAAACTATCTAGGCATGACTTTTAATGCAATTTGCTGGCTGTGTTTGCTATGATAAACTACAACACACTGCAAATAAGAACAGGCTACATTACTTTAAACAGAACACATAAAAGGCATAATTAAAATCATTTCAAAGACATCTTTTTTAATGAAGGCATCTTAAGTTATTAAAGCTTAATAAACAAAACTATGATGAAATCATGCACCAGAGTTGAAATGAAAACTTAAATCCACAGCCCACTTAGACAACCAAGCTGAGTTCCCTTTAAGTTCATTATCAAATATTAATTTTCAATCCATCAAACTGATGAGACTGAACAGTTCTTTTGGATTTTTTAATCCTGTCAAATTATTAAAATGAAGGCTATTTCCTAAAAGTAACGTGTTAAGCTCAATTTCATTCAACAATTTAAAAAGATGCCATTATTTCCCTGCAAGATTAATGGCAGACTGGAATAGAAATAATGTATATGGGGGAAATGCTGTCATTCCAAACATAAGACAAATGTTTTTTAATCTCTAAATGAAAGGGTAAGCTAGTTTCTTTCTGAACCTGTAAGAATAAAAAGTTATCTCAATAACCTGGTTTCTGATAAAGTAAAAATAACAAAAACATTAAAAAACACACGTACAAAAAAAAAAAAAACAACACAAAAAACCATATGATACTGAGGGTTGAAATTCTGGTTCTCTTTTTTAAAAAAAAAGTTTTTAGAAATTTATCTGTTCGTCTTAAGTAACATGTGACAGATTCAAAATGGAATTGTAAACTATGTATGACCACAGAAGAAGGAAGATCACTTAAAATTTTTCATAATGACTGCATCAGCGAAAAGCTCCACATCATATTTGTATACTGTAAATTTAGGGGCCGCTTTTCCCATCTGGTATGTGAATTATTTAGATTTCATTTAACCGTAACAGCCCAGTATTTCAGTAAATCCTGTTCCTCCATTACTCTTTTTATCTCTTCTTTATTCCTCATCTCCCACCTGTAAAAGTGGTTTATTGAAAGCAATTTTTTTTAATCACTTGGCCCTTCTGTCCGTGGCCAAGAATAAACGTCAAGGATCTCAACCCTGAAGCGCTGCAGAACTGAACGTGCAGTAGCAGCGGGGCAAAGCCCGGGGAAACAGGTTTCGCCCTGGACCAAGGCGCCCGAAGCTTTATCATCCTCTAAGCACCGGGCATTTCCAAGGCTCAGGATAATCCAAAGGAGGTAATGGGGTGGAGAACCACAGGGAAGAGGTTCGTCTGTAGAGATAGCTCACATATTCACTTTGCTCCTACCCACCCCCACCCCAAGCCCTGAAGATAAGCTGCTACAGAATCCTCACAACACCTATCTCCCTTTTTCTCCCCGCCCCGTCAGGGGATAAGGGGTACGAGAACACGCCTCCAATGCCGGAAGGTGGAGAAAAGCGGTAAGGGGGAAGAGTGCATGAGAGGCATCAGCCGAAGCATTTGCAGGTAAATCAGACAAGTGGGATGGGCCCGCACCCCAGCCCACCGCACTCCTCGCCTGCCCCGGCCAGGCCTTCCTGCGGCTGGTGCCCCACAGGCTCCCCAGGAAGACGGGGAGGAAGCAGAGAAGCGGGCGAACCCCGGTGCTGGAGGGACGAAGTTACCTTGAAGCTTCTGGGGAAGAATCCGAAGATGATCTGTGATTTTGAGGGGCGGGAGACGCGCGAGAGGGCCGCAGCGGGGGCGGGTGGCGGGACCCCGACTTGCGGGAGGAGGTCCGGACAGCGGCAGGGAGCCCGGGGCGAAGGCTGTCCGGCGCGGCGTCCCTCCGGTTCCGCGGCGGCGGCGCCTCTAGGCCTCACGGCCGGACCTGAACCTCAGCGCTCCGGCGGCGGCGGCAGCGGCCTCACGATCCTCCCCCACGGGCCCGTCCCATCAAATCGGCACCGACCCCGTTGCGGCTCCGCCGGTGGCTCCTCGCTCACATTCCCGGCGGGCGGCGCCTCAGCTCGTTGCCCCGGACCTGGCGGCGGCGGCGACGACGTGGGAAGGGGGAAGGGAGGGAGGAAGACTGGATCCGCAGCGGCAGCAGGCGAAGGAGGAGGAGCCGCTGGAGCTGGAGCCGCCGCTGCCAGAGTCGCCGTTCGGTACCCGCAGTGGGTGCCCGTCAATGCCCCTTTCTCTCTCCTATTGTCAATATCACCGGGCGGCTGAGTCCATGGCACAAGCGCAACCGAACCTTCTGGGCAGCAGCGCCCGCCCCCGGCGCCCACTCACTGGATGCTTCAAACGGGAAGCGAGGCCTCATTGGCCGGAGTCCGCCTTCACTCCCATGCCAGCATGTGCGGCTGAGAGCTGGTCAGGGATTGGCGGCGGGGGGGCGGAGAAACTGGAGGGTGGGAAGAGAGGAGAGCGAGGATTGGGCTGAGGGCGAGGGACCCGGATGCAGCCGCGAGCTCTGGCCGCGCTGCTGCCGCTTCCGCCAGGAGGCTGGGTGGCTTGAAGAGGGTGGTCAGTGCAGCCGCCAGGCCTGAGAGGAGCTCCCTAAACCCGGGAGGTGTGCGACGGACAGATCAATGAAATGGGTTTCCACGCATTGCGGAACCTCTGGGCGGCGATCGTCTTCAACCAGAGGATTCCAAGGCCACGATCGGCTAAGGGTGGGGGCACTCCCGGCTGGGATTCCGCCCCCTTCCGAGGCTAGGATGACCCTTCTGGGCTCGAGGAGCCCCACTCAGGATAGAAAGCAGCGCCGCGTAGACCGAAATAAGATACCCACCCGCGCCTGTGTAAATGGGTCCCTTGCAGCCTGCTGCGAAACCCCCGGCAATCGCTCCCCGCTGAACCTTGTGGGAGACCTGGCACCGAAATCTGAGCCCCTGGGGCCTGACCAAGGGTTAGGTATCGCTTCCAATTCTCTCTCACTTCGTCTCCTTTTCCCTAAACCTCTTTTTTTAATATCAGCTCCCGTCACGCTCCTGCAAGCCTTGTTTGAGGGCGGCTCGGTGTAGCTTATACAGGTGGGGATGCTGACCACGCTCCGCAATCATTTACTGGTATTAAGATCCTCCGCACCGTCCCTGCAACCGCACAGAGCTCAGAGAAACCCCCGCGCCGAGCTGTACGAACTTGGGAGCTTTTAATTGGCCGGTGGATCAGAAGGAGTTTGTGGAGAAGCCTTAACTCTAGCTAGAACAAGTGATAAAATATTTAGAAATGTGTTTGCGTCCTTGGCGAACCCTAGGCCAAATGGTGCGTTTCCAGATAATATTCTTGGATACTCACTCTATTTGGATGCACTCTACATACCTCTTGCGGGAGGGGGGCGGAGGGAAGGAAGAAAGAAATTCTTAATGCTAACTCCAAAGTCAGGGTACTTTGTTCAAAACTTAATAAATGGGGGGAGGGGAATAATTAACATTCATAATCCCTTAATCACTGTTAGCATATTAGTGTACTTCCCTCCAGTATTTTTTTCCTTTTAATATGCGTTGTTCTGTAGCCTAGTTTTTCCCCTCAGTATTATATCATGTTTTCCATACATCCATATCTATTTCCATAGGAAATAGAACCATAAATAAATAAAACTATATATACCATATGTGCAAGTGGTGACCCCCCAAAAAAGTGCATTACATTTCTCTTGTTTATGTTAACCATCAAGTTTTACACATTTCTATGCTCATTCCCAGAAATGGCTCCTGAGTGGAAAAGAAAATTTTTGTGCCATGAAAGTTAAAAAATATTCCAGTCTTGAACTGAACTGGGAACAGGAAAAGATGGTTCTCAGGTGAAAGCAGGCTCCCCCTACTGACTCCAAATGATTGGCCACTTTTAACAGTGCCCATTTTTGCTCTGATAAAGTTCATGAGGCCCTATAAAATTGGCTAAAATACCAGCCTCCTACCTCAATGAAGCTTAAATTTCCACATCTCAGTTTCGTTTACCAGTCTTTATGAAAACACTGTCCAAGAACTTGTTTAGTCAATTTCTGATTGAGGGTAAATGCAGAATTAAAGGAAGATTTTAAAGCCAACTCAATTTCCCTTGGCAACAGTTGAACCGTTAAAGAGTAGTGCACGTTTGAAAAGCTCACAGCTGTTGCTTAGAACATTTCACATTTTGTAGAGTGGGAATTTTGCTTGCAAATTATGGGTCTCTATAAAGACAATTCATTTCAAAACTGTTTCACTTTCTATAAAATGGCGGAGTAACTAAAATGAGCAGGTCTTTTTAAATCAAAACATCCTTGCCTATGTGAGAAACTGTTCCTTGAAACATCCTTGCCTCTGTGAGAAACCTCATTAGTTTCTAAAGGCGGTCCATGCATCCAAGGAGTGTGTGTACTCCAGGAATAGTGCAAGGCAATCCATTTGGGATGTAGGAGAAGAACATCTATTTATGCTTAATTCAAATTGGGAAAAGAAAGCATTAAGCTCAACTAATATTTTATATACAGAATGAGTATATAGCTCTGCACTCCGTCCATGGAATGGTTTCTTGGCTTAGAACAGCATAGATGTCCTCAAGAAAAAGTGGGAGTTACCCATTTCCAGAGGTTGGGTGTGGTGGTCCCATCAGTCATTCTCTGCCAACTTGTAGTGACATATTGAAGTTTGCTAGGTCCAGTTAAGTGGATTTACTGATTATATTATCTAGGTTTCATTAAACAAACCCATAGAAAATAAACAAGTGACTTTACCAGAGTCCCCTGCAAAGAAACCACAGGAAAACAAATGACAGAACTGACACTTCTAGTATCAGCTCTTTGACAACCACATTTTAAGTTAAAATTAAAATCTAGTAAATCCAACCAAATTTTGGCTTAAAAAAGATAATTCATCAAGAAGATTATTTGAAATGTGGATGTATAAGCTTTATCATTAACAATGAACTTCACTCTAGGCATTCATTGTATTTGAGGTATAAGCTAATGATGGTAGCATATGTATATACTTTATGAATAAATATACATACAGTGCCCTAGCCAGCTTGGCTCAGTGGATAGAGCTTCAGCCTGTGGACTGAAGGGTCCCAGGTTCAATTCCAGCCAAGAGCACATGCCTGGGTTGCGGGCTTGATCCCCAGTAGGGGGCATGCAGGAGGCAGCCCATCAATTATACTCTCTCATCATTGATGTTTCTATCTTTCTCTTCTTCTCCCTTCCTCTCTGAAATCAATAAAGAAATATATTTTTAAAAAATAAATAAATATACATGCAGTATATTTGTTTAAGAACTCCTCAAGAATATACTGATGGGAATGAATGATCAAAAACAGTGTAGATAATATAAAATGAAATACATTATAGCCATCTGGAAAGCCATTATCAAATGACAAAACACTGTCCATTGCTATCTGATGAAAGCACTCACTTTCCAGATATCAAGGCTGAGCTTATCATTAATCTGCTGGCAGGCTAGCCATGTGATAAGACTAGAAGACATAGACGATCAAATGGTGGCTGACGGGTGAAGTAAAGAAGGGCTAAGATGATACGCGGGAGCATCATCAAACCAATTATTAAGTAGAGAAGGAAAAGACCTATGTTGGTAAGACATCATCATCAGAGGTAGACTAGCCCAATTTGTGTGGGGGAGGTGGAGCTTGGTTTGGGCTGAGAGGAAGAAACAGTGAAAAAACCTGAGGCAAGAGCTGCTCTTTTAGGTAAAACAACTCGCACAACAGCTAGTGTAGACCAGGGACTTCTTTAAGCCATGTTTATCTGTATAGGGAACACCCTCAGCAGTGACATTTCCTTGGTCATAATTTAAATAGTGCAGTTAGCCTGGCTAGGGCGGCTCAGTGGTTGAGCATTGACCTATGAACCAGGAGGTCACCGTTAGATTCTGGTCAGGGCACATGCCCGAGTTGCAGGCTCAATCCCCAGTGTGGAGCGTGCAGGGGGCAGCCAATCAATGATTCTCTCCCATCATTGATCTCTCTCCTGTCCTCTCTGAAATCTATTTTAAAAATAAAAATAAATAGTGCAGTTACATTTTCAGATGTGCCTCAAGGGTTATAGGTTACTCATGGCTTTCCATGTGATTAATGTATATAATTATTGTTTGACATTTAAAATGTTTAGGTACTCACCCTAACCGGTTTGGCTCAGTGGATAGCGTCGGCCTGCGGACTCAAGGGTCCCAGGTTTGAGTCCGGTCAAGGGCATGTACCTTGGTTGCAGGCACATCCCCAGTAGGAGGTGTGCAGGAGGCAGCTGATCGATGTTTCTCTCTCATCGATGTTTCTAACTCTCTATCCCTGCCCCTTCCTCTCTGTAAAAAATCAATAAAATATATTTTTTAAAAATAATAATAATAATAAAATAAAATGTTTAGGTACTCTAGTTCCCTACTGAGCAGTTAGAGGCCCTAGTTATTGATGAATCAAGACAGGAAGAGGGGCCCTATGTCACTGATGGGGAAGAAAAATTGAAAAACAAACAAATGGGCCCTAGCTGGTTTCACTCAGTGGATAGAGCGTTGGCCTGTGGACTGAAGGGTTCTGGGCTCAAGTCCGGTCAAGGACACATGCCTAGGTTTCCGGCTCGATCCCCAGAAGGGGGCATGCAGGAGGCAGCCGATCAGTGATTCTCTCTCATCATTGATGTTTCTGTCTATCTCTCCTTCTCCCTTCCTCTCTGAAATCAATAAAAATATTTTTAAAAATAAATCTCTCCTTCTCCCTTCCTCTCTGAAATCAATAAAAATATTTTTAAAATAAAAATAAACAGGAAAGAGAAAGCCAGCTTCAAGCACACCTTATTCTATACAGGATAAAACACAAAATAATTACCATGGATAATAATGTTGCTTGTAAAATAGTCAAATTACAAAATTAAATGAACTAAAGCTATAACTAGTTATAAGCATAATGATGAGAGCACAGGCTCTGGATTCAGATATAGCCAACATGGAATCCCAGCTCTGCCCGTCAGGGACTGGGGCAAATTACCCCTCACAGCTTTGGTTCCCTGGGCTGTAAACAAGCAGACTAACATTTCCTAACTCATAGGATAAACATCAATTAAATGAGCTTATGCATTTACTACAGTGCCTGACACATATTAACTGCTCAATAAATGCTAGTTATTACCCTAATCACCCACTTTCTTCATATTCTAATACTTTTTATCTATCTAGAAGTTTTTCTTTAAGAAGTGTCCCCCCTTTTTTTAAATTCTGGCACACCCTTCTGTGACAGGAAGTAAACAAGGAGGCATGCCTTTCAATCCACTTCCACACTAAACTTTAGAATTGTGTGGGACCATTAATTAGCAATAATAGGGAGTTGCATTTTACAATATCCATATACTAGTAAGTGCAATCACTCAAGTGTATTTGAAGGTGTTATGATCAAGGACTAATTATTATGGGAGCAAAACCCAGTGACCAGGAAGGTAAGATGGAAAAGAAGAGAGAGCAAGAGCGAGAGAAGGTGATTTTAAGCTGAATCTTGTTACACTCAGCACTCTCATTCACTCCTGGCTTGGCACCCTGTTGTTTATCTGTTTGTTTAAGGTATTATTACTATGGGCCAGAAACTACCCAAAGTAAGTCACATAGATTATTTTCATTGTACTTGTAAATGCTCTAACAGATTAAATTCTCCCTTCCATCCCTTCTCAGTGTCCTTAGCAGAACCTTCAGAGTTGGAAATTAGGATACTCTCCCTCTGTGTGCTGGGGCATTGAGGTAATAGGCAGAATCTGGGGTTGTCTCTCTCTTGAGTCAGAGCAGCAGGAGCCTTACCAGGACTTTACTGGAGCGAGTGTAAGTAAAGGGGGAAACTGCTGTTAGAATTCCGGGCAGCGATGCACTTAGACTCAGCGAGCAGGGACTAGCAGCAGGACAGGAAAGCCCTCGGGTATTTTTTGTCCCAGTCCCTCGCTAGGATTGTGCTTCATTTTTTTCTCATGCTAACGAGGTGCTTTCTCTGAGGGCCAGGCTCCATGTTCATATGGCAGATCAAACTCTCATGTTCCCAATGTTTCCATTGACAAGAGCAGCCAGAGGTGAGGCTTGAACCCCTGAAAAGGGGGCCCTGGTCTAGCTTGGATCAAGTACGCATGCCTCTTGCAATCAACTAACTGGTCAGGGATCAGAATCATGTTGCACAAAATGAATGTTGGGGGCTTTCTGCTGTTTCCATGTATGTTGGAAAAGAAAAAGGAGAGAAAGAGCAGTTGCCCCAAAATACATGCAATGGTACTCTACTTACATCTTTGATTATTTCCTCAAATTAAATTTATAATGATGGAATTAATAATCTAAGGATATGAACATTTTTTAAAGTTCTTCATTAAATTCTGCCACATTGATAACACTATAACTCCCTTTCTCATCCTGTCCATAGTTACAGACAAAAAAATTGAAATGTATCTTTCATCTCTTTGATCACAAAGTGAGAATAGTTAAAATACTTCCCATGTATTCAGTAGTCATTAGATTTCTTTTTTCTGCAAATTGTCTATTGATATACTTTGCCTAGTTTTCTATCATAGTTTTAGTGCTTTGTGATCGATTTATATCAAGTTCTTATATAAATGACTTTACATAAAGGAGTATACCATATTTTCTTTGGGGTTTCTTTCATCACCAAGCATAAATTCTTAGAAAGTCTTTTTCTTAAAAACTTCTCCTCCTGGATGAACTTTTTATGGAATGAATAAATATCCTTACAGGTTTATGCTATTCTGAATAAACATCTCTATACTCTTAAAAGTAAAAAACAACTGTGGTATATCTACACAATGGAATACTACACTGCTGTAAAAAAGACGGAATTCTTACCATTTGCAACAGCATGGATGGAACTGGAGATCATTATGCTAAGCAAAATAAGCCAGTCAGAGAAAGATAAATATCACATGATCTCACTCATTTGTGGAATATAATGAACAACATAAACTGATGAATAAAAATAGAACCAGAGTCATAGAAGTATCGAACAGACCATCCAACCTCAGAGGGAAGGCAGGGGAGGGTAGTGGTGGGGTAAGAGATTAACCAAAGGACTTGTATGCATGAATATGAGCATAATCAATGGATACAGACAGTAGGGGGGTGAGGGCATGTGCTGGAGGGTGGGAGGAAACGAGGAGAGGTCAATGGGGGATAAAGGAGACATATGTAATACAGTGTTGACCTGCTTAAAATATTTACTGAGTCTATTTATAATTGTTGCCACTCCTGACAAGACTAAATTATTCTACAAAGAGCATCTATTGTCATATGTAGTAAGCTTTTTACATGTATTAACACCTTTCATCCTCAGAGTAACACCATGAGATAGGCACTGTTATTATTATTCCCATTTTACAGATGAAGAAATCAAAGCATGAAGAAATTAAGTCCAAGGGAAGAGTTAAACCTTGGCACACTGTCTCGAGTTCTAAAATAAAATAGTATGTTATTCTGCCTAAAAAAAAATTCCTCCTCCTGGAAATCTTACAGACAAAAATACTCTTGCTCTGGCCAGCATGGTTCAGTTGATTGGAATGTCGTCCCATATATCAGAAGGTCCTTGTGGGTTCCATCCCCAGTCGGAGCACAGAGCACCTACGGGAGGCAACAGATCAATGTAGCTCTCTCACATTGATGTTTCTCTCTCTCTCTCTCTCTCTCTCTCTCTCTCTCAAATCAATTAAAAATAAATTTTAAAAATAAAATAAAAATACTCCTAAGGTTCACCAGGGATATTCATTGCACAATTTTAATAAGAAAAAATAGAAACAACTTAAATATGTATCAGTCAAGGGATAGTTAAATAATTATGGCACATTCACACTATGGAGTAATATGCAGCCATTATATATAAGGGAGACATATAGGTACTCATGGCAAAGTATCTATGATATTAAGTGGCAAAAAAGCAAGAATTTCAGAATTAAAGGTAAAATAGAACCCTATTTATATTAGAAAACACCTGATGTCTGGAATATATAGCTATCTAGAAAAGGTAAATATTGTGAAAAGGTCTGAGAGAATATACTTGGAACTGTTAACTGAATACCTTTGGGCATAGGTCAGAGGTGAGTGGTAAAAGTTAAATTACATACTTAGATATTGTTTTAACTTGCTATAAGGAATATATATTGCCTTTAAATTTTATTTCACAAAACATTTTAGATTTACAAAGTGCCACAATGAATAATATAACAAACTAGAGGCCTAGTGCATGAAATTCATGCCCTGGGATGCGGTGTGTCCCTCAACCCAGTCTGCACCCTCTCCAATCTGGGACCCCTCAGGGGATGTCCAACTGCCGGCTTAGGCCCGATCCCACAGACATCCCTCTCACAATCCGGAACTGCTGGCTCCCAACCTCTCGCCTGCCTGTCTGATTGTCCCTAATCACTTCTGCCTGCCAGCCTGAGAGCCCCCTAACTGCTCCCCTGCCTGCCTGATTGACGCCTAACTGCTCCCCTGCCAGCCCAATTGCCCCCAACTGCCCTCCCCTGCCGGCCAGGTCGCCCCCAACTGCCCTCCCCTGCCGGCCCGGTTGCCCCCAACTGCCCTCCACTGCCAGCCCGGTTGCCCCCAACTGCCCTCTCCTGCAGGCCTGGTCCCTCCCAACTGCCCTCCCCTGCCGACCTGGTCGCTCCTAACTGCCCTCCCCTGCTGGCCTGATCGCCCACAACTACCTTCCCCTGCCGGCCATCTTGTGGCAGCCATCTTTGACCACATGGGGGCAGCCATCTTGTGCAAGGGCATGAGGGTCAATTTGCATATTACCTCTTTATTATATAGGATACCCATGTACCTACCACACAGCTCTAAAATACCAACACTGCGGAAACCTCTTGTGTAACCTTCTCCATCACATCCCTTCTTTCTCAGAAGTTACCACACCCCTGAATCTGGTGCTTTTTATTCCCATAATGTCATACTTTTATTCAATATGTACATATTCCTAAGCAGCATGTAGTACTTTTTTCATACTTTAGGATTGCATATAATTGGCATTGTACTATATGTATTCTCTGTAACAATTTTCACTCAATATGATGTGCTCTTAAACAGGATACAGACACTTTAGGTCAGTGGTTAGCAAACTCATTAGTCAACAGAGCTGCAGTTTGCCGACCACTGCTTTAGGTTATTTCCTTTCACTGCTACATAACAGTCCATTTATAAACATTCTAAACAAAACAGAAACAGACTCATAGATACAGAGAACAGACTGATGGTTGCCAAGGGGAGGAGGGCTGGGGAACTGGCTGAAAAGATGAAGGGATTAAGAAGTATAGATCCACAGTTACAAAATGGCCATGGGGATGTAAAGTACAGCATAGAGAATACAGTCAATGATCCTATATAATCCTATATAATAAAGAGGTAATATGCAAATTGACCATCACTCCAACACGAGATGGCCGCCCCCATGTGGTCAAAGATGGCCGCCCCATGTGGACACAAGATGCCGCCACAAGATGGCCAGCAGGGGAGGGCAGTTGTGGGCAATCAGGCCTGCAGGAGAGGGCAGTTGGGAGGGACCAGGCCTGCAAGGGAGAGCAGTTGGGGGCAATCAGGCCTGCAGGGGAAGGCAGTTAGGGGTGACCGGGCAAGCAGAGGAGAGCAGTTGGGGGCAACCAGGCCTGCAGGGGAGGGCAATTGGGGGAGGACCAGGCCAGCAGGGGAGGGACAAGGCCTGCAGGGGAGGGCAGTTTGGGGGGACCAGGCCGGCAGGGGTGGGCAGTTGGGGGGGACCAGGACGGCAGGAGAGGGCAGTTAGGGTCAATCGGGCCTGCAGGGGAGGGCAGTTGGGGGCAAACAGGCTGGCAAGGGAGGATAGTTAGGGGCGACCAGGCCAGCAGGGGAGGGCAGTTAGGGGTGACCAGGCCAGCAGGGGAGGGCAATTAGGGGCAATCGGGCCAGCAGGGGAGCAGTTAGGCATCGATTAGGCTGGCAGGGGAGTAATTAGGGGGTGATCAGGCTGGCAGGCAGAAGCGGTTAGGGGCAATCAGGCAGGCAGGCAAGCAAGCAGTTGGGAGCCAGCAGTCCTGGATTGTGAGAGGGATGTTCCATATTGGAGAGAGTGCAGGCTGGGCTGAGGGACACACACCCCCTGTGCACGAATTTCATGCACTGGGCCTCTATGTATGCTGCCAGTTGGTTACTGGAAATACCAGGGAGAACAACACTTTGTAAAATATATGATTGTCTAACCACTATGCTGTACACTTGAAACTAATATAAAATAATATTGAATGTAAACTATAATTGAAAAAAATTTTTAATTAAGAAAAAAATGTTTTGCAGCTCATTCATCCCCTTGTTTTGTGATTTGGGGTTATTTCCAGCACTTAACTGTTTTTGAACAGTGGTGCTGTGAACATTCCTAGGCACATCTTGTGTACTATGGTTTCTGTGTGAATCTAGGAGTGGAATCAGGTCATAGGGTAGCACTTCTTCAACTTCAACTTCAGCTTTCCTAAATGATTGTACTAATTAACAATCCCACCACAGTATATAGGAGATTGTGTGTCTCTCAAAATTCCTTACTCATTCAGAAAGTAATAATTTATCTTACCTTCTAATTTTTGCTTTATTTTTCTCTTACACTACACTCTCTAATTGAGCTTGAATTAATTTTGGTATATTGGGCTGCTTCTACATCTTGAACATGGGTGTGAAATGAGAACCTAAACTGATGTTTTTAATAAATAACTTATTTTCCCACCACCATTTATTGATAAGGCAAGTCCTCTTTAATTACGCTTTTAAATCTTTATCTTACTTATTGTTTTTAATAAATAACTTATTTTCCCACCACCATTTATTGATAAGGCAAGTCCTCTTTAATTACGCTTTTAAATCTTTATCTTACTTATTGTCACCTGATGATTTGCCTGGTTGAATTTCAGTATAATTTTGTAGAGCCATCCTAAACAACCCATTGAGACTTTATTGTAATTGCATTATGTCCATGAATTAGTTTGGTCTAAATCCCACATTCAACGGCTCATTCCTCTACTCTCAAACCAAAATGACTAAACTCTTCACTGCATAAAATACCCTCAGCCTGCTACTGAAGTCCCCATTGTGTGTACTCCCTCACCTTTCACACTCAATCATTTCAAGCAGGCAGTGTCCTCCTTGTCCTGTGAGCTTTCCTTATTCATTTTTTCCTACAAACTTTGCTCATGAGGTTCCCTCCCAGCAGGAATGCTAACCCTTCCTTCCATTCCCACTTATTTTGTTTATTCAAATCTTTTCCTTCCTTTAAGGGCCGGCTGGGTCCTGGCTACTCCAGGGGTCCTATCCTAGTCAGGATTCAGTCCAACAATTTGCATTGCTATTCAATTTTCTCAATTGTCTGTATTTAATCTCCCCAATTCTCTGGTTGAGTTAACTGAAACAAACAAAACAAAAAATTGAGACAAGTGGAACTTGGCTGGAGAGAAGTCAGTAAGAATAGTTGCTGGTAAGAGGCTCAACAACCAAGTTAGGCATTCCACTTTTAACATCTGTAACCCTGAAGTGGGGAAAATAGCAGGAAAAAACGGAAAAGAGAAGCTGAAGTTGGTGCCTCAACATGCCCCATGCCAGGTGTGGACAGGCACAACAGCGGTGAACTTTCTCTTCTCAATAGAGAAACTCATCATCATCACATCCAACTGCCTTACATTTGCATAGGGCTTTGGCTCTGCCAACGTGCACTTACATCACCTACCTCATTTAACCCTTGCAAAATTCTTTGATGTAGGTGACATGATCTCCATTTTACCAGTGAGGACACTGAGGCTTAGAGGTTAAATGCAAGCCCAAGGTCACACAGCTAGAAATTGGCAGTGCCAAGTCTATAACCCCAATCTTCAAATTGACTCTAATGCACTACTCATTCTATCACACCAGTAATTGCTTCCATGTTAACCATGTTAACTTTTAGAATGTTTTCATTTTTATTTCTTTTTTAAAAAATATATTTTTATTGATTTCAGAGAGGAGGGGAGAGGGAGAAAGAGATAGAAACATCAATGATAAGAGAGAATTATTGATCGACTGCCTCCTACACACACCATATTGGGAATTGAGCCCACAAACCCGGCATGTGTCCTGACCAGGAATTGCACCTTGACCTCCTAGTTCATAGGTCAACACCCAGCCACTGAGCCACATCACCTGGGCTTTATTTTTCTTTTTAATTGCAGCAAAAAATTAAAAAATTAAAAAAATTAAAAAATCCCACAATACTAAATTTTGCCTCTTAAATTTAAAACTATAAATGTACAGTTTAATAGTTAACTATCGTTTTGTAACAGATCTCTAACATGTTTTCACCTTGCAAAACTGAAACTCTCCAGCCTATTTCTCCCTCTACCTGCCCCCAACCCCCGGCTACCACCATTTTAGTTTCTGTGGCCATGATTTTGACTACTCTAGAGAGTCCATATAAGTGGACTCGTATAGTCTTTGCTTTTTGGGACTGACATTTCATTCAGCATTATATCCTCAAGGTTCATCCATGTGGTGGCATATGACACACTTTTCCTCTTTTTTAAGGCTGTATATATTGTACGTATACATCATATTTTCTTTATCCATTCATCTGTCCATGGACATTAGGGCTGCTTCTACATCTTGACAATTGTGTAATGCTGCACTAAACATGGGTGTGCGAATATCTCTGTGAGGCGCTGCTTTCAATTCTTTGGTATATATAACCAGAAGTGGGATTGCTGGATCATATGGTAATTCTATTATTTAGGTTTTTTTAGGAATCATGTTAACTTTAGAAGAAATAGCCCCCCTTCTCGCAGACTCTATTGCAGTATGCTAAGAGGCAGCATATTGCCTTCCCTCTAATTAAATGAAGACAGCAATCATGCTCAGATACAACCATTAAAATGTTTAAACTTCTTACTTAACATGCATTAATTACAATGTTGGCAACTGTAGACGCTTCCATTTCCACCCAGTCTCAGTTAACAAGCTGTTCTTCACTTTTAACACCCCTCCACCCCAATATCAGGGTCACTAGATCAGAAGCTTCAAGATGGAAGAACCTATCTGCATTGTTCAATACAGAGCCTCAAGTCACTAGCACAGTGGCTGGCATGTAATTAGCACTCAGAAATGGAAAAATGAATGAGTGAGTGCATGAATAAAAGATCATGTTCCTGGGTACAGTTTTTAAAAATTGAACTTTGGGTGTTGTCATTGATGAGAGGGAATAGTTTAGCACTTCTCTCAGCAAGCAGGAAGTAGAACACATGGCAAAGAGACATTCAATGACATAAATTTTGCCAGAACAATGATAGATCCCTAGGATAAATTCAAACTAAAGCTCTGATTGTAACACAGGATCATGAGGATTTGGGGAGCTTGGAGAACCCTTGGAGTTATAATAAGGTCCTACCAGGTTAATGGGACAGTGCTCTAGGTAGGAAAAGCTAAGAGAGGGTGTGGGACTGCATTTCCCTTTTCTGCCAGACGCTATGGGCCCTGGGTAGAAGACATTGGCGGCAAAAGCATTGTCACACCAAGTGAAGATTCTCTGCTGGCCAGCTTGCTGACTGATGCCCTCTCTAAATGGGGACAGGAATGTGGAAGTAAAGAGAGCATTAAACACACTGAATATAATCATTAATTCATAGAGAAAGCAAGCTCTTCTGCTAAAGGCTACTGTCCAAACATCTTTGGACTTGATATATAATCTTTTGAAAGGAACTGGAGGAAATGGGATTACACTGTATCAATAAAAATTAAATTTAGACTTAACAAAACTTGCATGAATTTTTAAAGAATATGGGCCCTAGAACAAATTGTTCAGTGGAAAGTATGCTCTGCACATACCTGAAGAATGAATGAATTGTAAACTCTCTTCCATTCAAAGAGATGGTATTCAAGAGAAAAGGATCTTCTAATAGGCCAGTTCCTTAGTGATATTGTGAAAACTTTCCCCATTCCTCAGTCAAGAATTTAAATCCACACTAGCAGACTAATACAGTAAATAGGGGACCTTGTATAGTCTGCCCTATAGAGGAGTCAGTATGGTTTAATGGAAAATCTGCTACACTTCGGTCAAAAGATTTGAGTTCTGATATTGAAATTGCTTTGACCACTTTAGCCTTTTAGAGAATTATCAATTCCCACTGTCTACATTGGCAACGGAATGATACATTTTGACCATGTTAACTTCCAATATAAAATTCTTCATGGGCACCCAATACCTATAGGGCAGATTTTGAAAACCTCTGTCTAGCACGTGCCTTCATTTTCTGGCTTCTGCTTACTTAACCAGCCTTCACTTATATCATTTGTCCTTCATTTCATGTCAAGCAACACAACAATCTGTAGCTTCCTTGATATTCATGCTTCCTCTGCTTGAACACCTTTCTTTCTACATTCACTTGGTCAACTTCTACTCAACATTCCTGTCTCAGCTTGAATGCCACTACTCTGACTTTCCTCCTGGTGCTTCTATCTGTTCACTGACTGACCCTGTCTTTACCTTCACTGTGACAGTTGTATTGTAATTAGTAATACAACTAGTAATTAGTAATTTGCATGCCTACCTCCCCACTAGACTCTTCCCCACCACACCTTTTTCTTTCCTGACCATAAAAGTTACATATTTTTATCACATAAATTCAAAATGTAGAATATAAAATGGCCCTTCAAAATCCACTCCCAAACACAACTCTTGTTAATATAAGAGAAGGAACCATAAGATCTTCCTTTGAATTTTTTGGATTTTCAGAACGTAGCAGTGCCTGGCACATAAGAGTGTTGAATAGGTGAATCTACAAAATAAAAATGGCATAATTGACTGTACCAGACAATTGTGTGTTGTGGTGATGAAAACATGAGGGATAAAGAACGCGAAAGTTCTCTGAACACCAGAAAGCATGATGTAAGTACAAATCTGTGTGACTAACGCCCCTGGACCTCATTTCATCTGACTCCTACTACCTGGAAAATTTGGTTCCGACGACGACGATGATGATGATGATGATGATGATGATGATGGCGGCGGTTAACACTTTTTGAGCACTTTTCATGTCCCAGGCACTATGCTAAGTGCTTCGCTTGTATGAACTCATTTAATTCTTATAACAATCTAAAAGGTAAAGGCTATTAATTTCTCAATTCTTTTTTTTTAATATATTTTATTGATTTTTTACAGAGAGGAAGGGAGAGGGATAGAGAGTTAGAAACATCGATGAGAGAGAAACATCCATCAGCTGCCTCCTGCACACCCCCCACTGGGGATGTGCCCGCAACCAAGGTACATGCCCTTGACCGGAATCGAACCCGGGACCTTTCAGTCCGCAGGCCGACGCTCTATCCACTGAGCCAAACTGGTTTTGGCAATTTCTCAATTCTTTTTCAGATGAGGAAGCCAAGGCACAGACAGGTTATGTAACTTGTCCCCCAAAACCACAGAGGTAATAAGTGATACAGCCAGGACTTAACACAGGGCACTCTGGGGTCTGAGTACAAACTCTTAACCACATCACATTACTGTCTCCTACATATAGCCTGAGGATGTGCCCAGATCATCACAGGAACCAGATACTTTCCACTCATACATTGCTTCTTGATCCAGTCTTAGAGTCAGAAGTAACTCTACTTCTGTAATCCTCTGCTCCCTCACATGTAAAATGGGGATATAAATGGTTCTCATCTCACGAAGTTGTTTGTGAGAATCACCCCTAACACTGTCTCTGGTAGCAGTGCGAGATAGGGGTCAAACTTAGAGCACAGACATAGCAGTACCAGAAGCAAAAGGATCACACTCTGTAGAGAACAAGTAATCCTAACTCAGGAGGAGTTAAGCATCTCTTAATGAGTACATTTGTATGGCCAGATGGATGCCGAGAACCTATCAGAGACTCCATGACCAAGTAATTAGTTCAGGCCCCATGAAGAAAATGAGTATTCGTAAAATCGACACTCACTCCTTATTCATTCCGTTTTTTGTTGGCCATTATGAATGGTAGCAATGATGGTTATATATACGCAATAGGACAGTCAGAAATGGAAACAACACTCTACATGTAACAGCAGAGGTGTGCGAGTCAAGTACAGTGAAGCAAAAGAAAACTACACTGGCAGGTGCTCACAGATGGTGCTTGGATCTGGAACAGCCTTCAAACTTTGTAGAAAACCCAATCCAACTTCAAAAGGAGTTTCCAGGCAGAGTGTTGCAGCTCTGTCCAGCTAAGTGACAGTAAAATCACGCCAGGCTCGGGCCGCTGTGGGACTCATAGCCACTAAGGGTCTCCACGGAAAGAGTACTTGGTTAAATCTATAAAGATTTCATTTAACTCCTGGGTCAAGCTACATTATTTGCAAACCCCCTAAAAAAATATAGCACCTTTATTCTGTCCTAGAGAATAGAAATGAAAGCACAGGCAGCAACTTCATACATACAGACTAGTTTAATCAACAAGGCTACTGGAATAAAATCAACCAACCAACCAAAAACAAACAGACTCAAGCTAAATTAATGCAGTGTTGTCCCTAAGTTAGGGACTAAAGACAGAAGGTAGAAAACTGGCAAACCCGTTGTTAACTAGAACCGAAAACTAACCAGCAAGGTTTTACAAGGCCATCTTACAAACACGCTGAATGCCAGAGAAGAGAATACGTCTGAATGTACACAATAGCATGGTGAGTCACCAGCGGGGCCTTGAACTGGCACTAAGGAACATTTCTCCAGAATAGCGATATTAATAACTTCAGTTATTACCTAGTGGTATTGAGTCTAGAAAACAGGCTCAGAGAAAGTGTCCTCAGAATTAAAAAAAAAAAAAAAGAAAGAAAAAGAAAAATCAAGGCATAATAGATGAGATGAGCCATCTGCAGAGGTAACTCACCCTATGAAATATTTTGTGAAAGAATATGCAGAGAAACTTAGGAAGACCTGAGTCCAATGCTCCTAACTAAAATTAGCCGTGTATTTTATGCCTCTGTGCCTTTGCACATGTTCCTTCTGCCATTGCATCTTCTGTTGCTCTTTTCTCCCTTTTCTCCATTCTGTCAGGTAAACAATTTTACTTTCAAAATACAGGCATCATCTTTTCTCAACATGTGCCTGAAAGTAGAATGAATCATTCCCTCATTCCTCCTACTTTTGTACTCTGTGCATATTATCTCCGCATCATCTACTACAGTGCCCAGCCTAATAGATATTTATCTCAGCTCATCAACTGAGTGGCCCAGAAGAAGAGGGCTTTGTGTCTTGCAGCAGTGGTGTATCAGAAACTGTGAGTGGGGGAGTGGTGGTTTGCATGATTGGCATATTGAATATTATGAGATTTAGAGCCATGAGAATCTATGTGAGCCATGAGATTTATCTGTTTATTAAAGGAGAACTCCAATTTTGTTTTTTAAATATATTTTTTATTGATTTCAAAGAGGAAAAGAG